>NW_026896918.1:0-25737 GCF_033153095.1 Gastrolobium bilobum
CAAATTTTGTTTTAAATGCAATCACAAAATCCCTTATATTGATCCCCCTCTTCTCGAAATTTATTTCCTTATTCTGCTTGAGAGCTTTGGCATTTTTATTCTATGGGCTTATAATTAAATTAATAATAAATATTAAATTAAAAAATATTTGAAAATATTTGAAAATATATTTTAAAATTAATTTATAAATTATCTTACCTTTTTATCTAAAAAATATATTAAAAAAATTAAAAATTATAATTTAAGATAAAGCCACCCTTTATAACTAATACTCCTCTTTCGCGAGAGCCGAAAACCTTGTGCATCAGTACTACATACACATACACATACACATACACCATCATCGTTGTCTTCTTTTTTCCACTTTCACCGCATTTCCACTTTGCAATCAGAAATCGAAGTTTTTTTTCTCAATATTCAAGAATGACAGAGAGTTTCTTGATCAAAACGGAAACTCTGAATCGACCTGGTTCCGCTCCCGGTGCCTCGACTGCGGCTTCCAAGAAGCACGACGGTTCCGAATTATCCGACTATGGCTTGGATCCGGAGCTCAGCTTCGGGATTACCTTTCGAAGAATAGTGAGTTTCTTCGTCTCTCAAATATTTTTTTTTGCTTTCGTACGACCTTAGAAACTCGGTCGGCGGTTCACGCGCAGCTTGAAAATTCGGGATGCAAATTAGATTACGCTTGATGATTTTGATATGGGCTTCTTTTTTTCTGTTTGTGTCCTTTCTACTCTTTTTCCCGGGTCATGCAGTTTTTTTTTTTTTTTTATTATTATGGCAATTTTTGTGGTCTATTCTTTAAAGTGATTGATTTCACATTTATGTGAAGGATATCAACTTTTTCCCCCTCCACATTCAACTATTTGTATTCTTAATCCTCCGATTTTGTTTTGGTCTTGAATACAAATTTTGTTTTAAATGCAATCACAAAATCCCTTATATTGATCCCCCCTCTTCCCGAAATTTATTTCCTTATTCTGCTTGAGAGCTTTGGCATTTTTATTCTTTGGGCTTTACTATCTATAGGCTCTGTTACAGAAAGGGATGCTAATTATAATTTTCAGGGAGCTGGGTTGAAAAATCTTGGAAACACATGTTTTCTCAATTCGGTGTTGCAGTGTTTGACATATACGGAGCCACTAGCTGCATACCTGCAAAGTGGCAAGCATAAAAATTCCTGTGAGCAACTACCCACTTTTTCCATTTTTTTCATCCTCTACTGTGACACTATCCAGATTATGTTCATGGTGATATTTAATTTATTGTTCACTTTTTTCTTTGGTTTACTTGACGCTGTTAAATGAGCAAAGTTGAATGGGGTTATGTTTTCGTAATTTCTCCTTTTAGTTAGCAATGGTGCATATGTATGTGTGAAGAAAGTTTTTGTTATATTGATATTTTAATTATATTTTACGATAATTGTAGGCCACATTGCTGGGTTTTGTGCTCTGTGTGCAATACAGGATCACGTGAGTCGTGCACTGCAATCAACTGGGACAATATTATCACCAGCGGATCTTGTTAGGAATCTACGGTGTATCCTTATGTTTTGAGTTTGATTTATGAATGAGCAGTTAAGGTCCATTTTTTGTTCTCTTGTTGTTGTAGACATTTGATAAGAATTAGGCCACCTTTATAAAATATTCTTCTTCCTTTTCCTATCTTTCTGTGCTTTTAGTGCATGAAATCCTTTGTGCCAAGGTGCATGAATTCCTATCTTTCCTATCTTCACTTTCGCAATGTCCTTTTATTCGCTTGAATTTGTATTTCCTGACAAGAGATCAGGCATATCACGAAATTTCCGAACGGCAAGGCAGGAGGATGCACACGAGTATATGGTTAACTTACTTGAGTCGATGCATAAATGTTGCCTCCCTTCTGGAGTACCAAGTGAATCACCTGGTGCTTACGAAAAGAGTTTTGTTCATAAGATCTTTGGTGGTAGTCTCCGGAGTCAGGTAATTGTTTCTTGATTAGTGGTGGAATTTTTAAGAGTGATATCATTATTAATGGTGGTTCGAAAATGGTTCACTTGGCATCTAATAAAATATGAGAATCTATATAGAAATATAAAATCATTAATATGGCCTTCCCTGAACACCTTAAATTTTTTGGTTGAATTGGTTCTTTACATGGTATTAGAGCCTATGTGACTAAGTGGTAACGGGTTTGATCCTCATTGGCCCCATTCTATTAATAAATAATTAGAAATTGTGGAGTTCCTTAGCACAATTAGACGAGCCTTTGCATTGTTCACCCTTCAGGCACAACAATTTTTTTTTGTGAGGAGACGTGTTAGAGAAATATTAAACCATTAATGTAGCATTCACGTAACAACTTACGCTTTTGTGTTGAATTAGTTCTTTACACTTTGATGTATGATTACTCTTTTACAACAACTTTCTTCTATTTGTGTCTGTAACTTATAATATGATTATGTTACACTTCTTACTTTCAACTTTCTTCTGTTTTAGCAGGATGGGGATGTGAAGTACTCTCTTTATGGGGTTCTGGTACATTCTGGTTCCTGCACTCATTCTGGCCACTATTATTGCTATGTTCGCACTTCGAAAAACATGTGGTATACCTTGGATGACAGCCAGGTAATGATAATATGCCTATCTAATTCTCTTTTTCTAGTGCTATGGTTTTTGCAATTCTTGGCAATGTACTGAGAAAGTGAGAAGTAGTCAGTGTCTCTAGAGACGGGGGAACAAGAAAAAAGAGTAAATATTACATTGTAGAATAGCATTTCATTTTTTCGAACTCTAGTTAGTCTATTCATAATGGTTACCTCTTTGGAATTTGACATTATTGTTGCGTAAATGTTTGTTTGTTTTTGGTGATTGGGTGTTGTCTTCCCTTGCAACTCTGAGATACCTCCAAATTCTTGGCTGAGTTTGGTTTTTTGTTTGTAGAACTGGACAAGTACTGCTGTTTTTATGCATAGAAGTCTGATGAATTATATCAACATCAACAACACCTTTATCCACACAAAAAAACTTGTGAATTTTTCTATTGATGAATTATATGCTATGAAAATAAACTACATAACTTGTGAATTATTGTATTGATGACTGTTTTTTGGAGGAACACTATCATGAAGCCATACTAGGGTGCCCTATTCTTGCCTTATATAAGTCACTCATCATTTTAACCCAATTTTCTCTGTTGCAACAGGTGAGTCATGTCAGCGAGCGTGAAGTTTTAAATCAGCAAGCTTACATGTTGTTTTATGTTTGTGATAGCAAAAGTATTATTCCAAGGAAGCCTGTTGACATTGTTAACAAGGATAATATGAAGGCAAATGTGAATGGAAATAAAGATTCTTCAACTTCAAACCACATATTGATTGAAGTTCCAAATGGTATAGTGGAAAATAAACTCTGTGGGGAACCTTCTATGACTGCTGAAGCTGAGAAAAATATGTCCAATGTTGATTCATCAAGGGTTTCCTTTCTGAAGGATGCTCTGGTTCAGAAAAAAAAATAGTGTCATATTAGCTGAAAACTTGATGCAAGGTAAAATACCTGTAGCGGAACTTTCTCCCAAGGCCCTGCAGCCAGTGGACTCACCAGAAGGACTCTCTGCTACTAAACCAGAACTTGAATGCATGTCATCATTAGATCACTCCAAAAAAGACTATAGTGTCCCTAGTAATCTACAAAGTTCTGTTGCACCATCTGGATGCAAAATTGATATGTCCATAGGAGATGTTGTCCACAGTAGAAAACTTGTGTCCTACAAGGAAATGGTCGTTCAACACAACGGGGATAATACATTGGGAGACAGTGAGGTAGTAGATGATATGGAAGAGGAACAGTACGGGCTACTGGAGGAGGAGCTTCCTATACACCAAGAGAACCCTTTGTGTCCAGTGTACCATTTATCTAAGAGCCAGCACATTGAGGACTGCAAAAAGTAGAGGAAAGCTTTGATCATAAAACTCTTAGGAAAATGATTAAATAATCGATTCCTTATGACCAGGCTTCTAAAGATCTGGAATCTTTCAGGTATCTTTGAAGTGATTGATCTGGATAATGGATATATCCTTATTAACTTTAAGGATGACAAGGACTACCAGCATGTACTTCAAGAGGGTCCTTGGATTGTTATGGAACATTATGTAGTGGTTCAACGTTGGAGACCAATGTTTAATCCCTATGATGAGCAAGTCAAGAGGATGGCAGTTTGGGTAAGGATTCCAGGATTACCAATAAAGCTCTACTCTTCCTTTCACTTGTGGAAAATAGGAAATCTCCTTGGCGAGTGAGAGGCTGTACCAATCGTGAGAAATTTTTAATAAATCTTCGGTAATAGCCTGCTAGTCCCAAGAAGCTTCGTATTTCCATGACAGTTCTGGGTTGTTCCCAATTCATCACCGCTTCGACCTTGCTGGGGTCAACTGCAATACCTTCAGCAGAAATTACGTGGCCCAAGAATTGAACTTCACTGAGCCAGAACTCACACTTAGACCACTTTGCATACAGCTGCTTCTCCTTTAAAATCTGCAAAACAATCAGTAAGTGTGCTGCATGTAATTCTTCATTGACCGAATAAATCAGGATGTCATCGATGAACACTATGACAAACTGATCCAGGAAAGGACGGAAGATGCGGTTCATGTAGTCCATGAATATCGCTGGAGCATTTGTGAGTCCGAATGGAATCACTTGATATTCATAGTGCCCATAACGGGTACGGAAAGCAGTTTTCGGAATATCCTCCGGTTTAACCCAGATTTGATGGTATCCCGATCGAAGATCTATTTTGGAGAACACTTTGGCACCTCTGATTTGATCCATCAAATCATCAATCTTCGGTAGTGGATACTTATTCTTTACAGTCACCTTGTTCAGCTGACGATAGTCCACACACAGACGTAGAGTACCATCTTTTTTCTTTATCAAAATTGCTAGTGCACCCCATGGAGAAGTACTTGGTCTTATGAATTCTTTTGCCAGCAGTTCTTCTATTTGCTTCTTTAACTCTCGGAGTTCCAAAGGTGCCATACGATACGGAGCAATGGAAATAGGTCCAACTCCAGGAATGAGTTCTATGGAAAATTCAATTTCTCGGTGAGGAGGTAAGTGAGGAATTTCATCTGGAAACACCTCCTCAAATTCATTTACAACAGGGACGTTCTGAATTTGATTAACAACCGAGGTCTCAGCCTCGATTGACAAGAGATAACCTGCTGCTCCTCGAAAAAGCTCTTTACGAACTTGCAACAAAGAGATAGTAGCAAAAAATAGAAAATTACCGTCTCTCGGAGGAACAATGACATTCCCTGCTTGGCAGTCCAAAGTGATCATGGTCTCCACCAACCAGTCCATACCGATAATTACTTCGAAATTGAATACCGGCAAGACCACTAAGTTGATTGTATAAATGCTTCCTTCATACTCCAGAAGAACGCCTCTGCAAATTTCTGAGGCTGTACAGGATCCTCCCGTAGGAGTACTGATTTGTAATTCATAGGGGAGTGGAGCTGGGGTGATACCTCTCTTCATGGCTATATGTTTTGCCATAAACGAACCAGATGCTCCAGAATCAAAAATAGCAGAAATAGGATAACCGTTAAGGATTATGTTACCTCGAATAAGATTCGGATATTTCTGCGCCTCATTAGCATCGAGGGTGAACACTCTGGCCTGAGTAGGTTGCTGACTTGCATAGTTTTGACATTTAGAAGCGAAATGTCCAGGCTGACCACATCTGTAGCATGTGTTGCTTCCCTGTAAACAGACTCCAACATGGTTTTTCCCACAATTAGAACATGCACTGGGACCCTGACGTCCTGCTGATGACTGACCGGGTGCAGTATTTCTCTTGAAATTACCATTCCGAGCTTGCATCTGTGGACCCTTTCCCTTGTTCATTCCCGTGTTCTTCTTGAAGAATCTGCCCCCTCTGTTTCCTCTCTGCTGTTGCATCGGTTGTCTATTCAAATTTCTTGCTTCAATGATAATGCCTTCTGCCTGCCGACTCTGATTAATGATTTCGGGCAAAGTACGGATAGCCGTGGTCAACATGAGCTTTCTGATCTCGGGATGCAATCCGTTCTCAAACTTCTCCACTTGCCACTCCTCATCATAGATGTTACGGTCGAAATTGGCATATTCCATCAGTTGTGCAAACTTTGCAATGTATTCATTGATAGTCATGTTTCCTTGCCTCAAAGACAGCAGCTCCGTGTGTTTCATTCTTCGCATTGCTTTTGGAAAGTACTTGTCCAAAAATACCCTCCTGAACACAGCCCAGGTCACTTTAGTATTCTGAGCTCGTAGCAGAGCTCTCGCGCCAGTCCACCATGTCAATGCTTCTCCCGTCAACTGATAGGAGGCATAGTCCGGCTTCTGAGCCTCCGGGCATCCCATCCGTTCAAAAATATGTTCGATCATCTGCAGCCAGTTTGCTGCAGCCTCAGGGTGGTCTCCACCTTCAAAGATAGGTGGTTGAAAGTTACGGAAGTCCTTCAACCTCCGTCGGGCAATCTCCTCTGCATGGTCATGCAGCGGGGGTTGATTCTGGTTCTGTTGACGATGTTCTTGCAATTCTTGGCTCATGTTCTGGACGAACGTGGCCAATCCCCCAATAGTTGTGATAAGATCCTCTTTAGCATTGTCAGTCCTTCCCCGAGTGGAACCGCGATTACCTGGCATGATTCTGCACTCACAATATCACGAAATGAGCGGATCAGACTCACTGCAGGTTATTTATGACAGCAAATTCCAAGTAGGTACTCGAGTTCAAATCGGGTAAGTTAACAGTGCATCGGTCCCTTATCACCGTCTAAATCTAACAGTCTAATTACAACAGTCAATACCTAAATTTAACAATTAAAGCAGTCCATCATACGGCAGATAGCAAGTAGAGAATATTTATCAAACAGCAAGCAAATCATTCAGCAGTTAATATCAATCAATTTAAACAAGCAGCAGATAATTCAAGCAAAAACAATCACCATGAACCAAAACTGCTCTGATACCAATTAGTGTAACACCCTCTCTTGTATGCATCCAAGAGAGTCGTTTGCTAATCGTTATTAGAGTTGCAGAAACGTATAAAAACTTTTTCTAAAAAAGATCTTTGAGAAATTGTTGTGGAAAGCTGAATCTAAGAAAAATTTTGATGGAAAGAATTTAAAATGTTTTGCTGATAAAAATGGTGAAAATTTAAGAAAACCGTATTCCTTTAAATATTAATATAAAATCGAGTTTTCAAAATATTTTTGTACAGTTAACGAAATCCGAAAGTAGACGCTTGGGGCTTCGCGTGCATATAAAATAATAGTAAATCGGAGTTCATTTGCCCCTCCAAACATAACTCGTAAGTTGTCCGTAAATCGTTAAAAATTCAGCATTTGATAAACGTTAAGAAAGTCCCTTTTCGCAAAACATTTCAGATTTCTTAACGCAGCCGCTGTTCATAAAAAGACTTAAAGCAGAAATAAGTCATAATTTTACAGTCATCGAAAAATCATCAAGTACCATATAATACAGTCATCCCAAGCTTAAAACAGTCAACAATGAATAAATCCAGACAGCAGCAAAAATATAACAGAGTTCAACATCCAAGTCCTCAAATGCTTTTATGTCCTCCTGCAATTTAAAAATTGCAGCCCCAAAGGGGTGAGAATAAACCCAGTAGTGTGGCAACAAAACCAAATGCAACAGTATTAACTAGGCACAAAATCATAAATAGTCACTTCAAACATTTAATCCTTTTCATCATATATCATAACGCGTATATAACGCCCTTTTTCCTTTACGCTCATAGCACCGTCGTGCGCGTAGCATCACAGTGGGTATTCCTAATGGCTCCCATGAAGGTGAATCCCACTATGGAACCTATGCGGACTGAAGCCAAGTGTCCCATACCCTGGTACAGGAGGGATGCCTATATGATGCGTGCTCAAACGTATGCTTACTTTTCATACTTATTTTTAATTCAGAAAACAACATGAAATTTATGCATGTATGCTATGCCATGGTTCACACATAAACAAAAATCTAAAAATTATGACATGAGTATGCATGAATAAATAATAATCAGAATGGCATATACACCATGGACTTCCAATATCAAGTTGCTGAATATATTTACTTTTCAAAACAGAATATCCAGCATATCATATTCAAGAATAGCATACGAATGACATATACATAATTCGAATCCAAATCATGAGAGCAACGTTCACAATCCATGTACTAGCTAGCAGTCACAGAAGGTAATACCGCCAGACACTTACCTCGTACGTCGAAACTTACTTTACCTATTTACAACGAAACAGTCCAACGTCTCAAGGATTTTTCGCACCTATTTTACAGTATAATAAATCAGTGTACATTCAATTTATTCATCAAAGTTCCAAGCTTAATAATTTCTATAGTGTTCGGCCGTAAGGTTCTTTTTCTAAATATTATTTTTGACTCCAATTTAACCTTTATACACTTTCTACAGTGGGAAATTCTTTTAATAACTCCACTAAGGCAGAATCGGTTTTCATGCTTCTCCTATGGAAGATTTCTAACTTTAATTTTTAATAGCATACATCAGCCCCATTATTAGCTAAACAGCGAAAACTTTAAGCATTTACATCCTAATGGTTCGGTTTTGTCATAATAAGGCCCTTAGGGATTTTGTTTTCCTACTCTTCCTCTAATGATGCGTTAACGTAAGGTGTCCCATATGCCATCTTATCTCATTTTTCCAGCAAAACAGAGGAGAAATCTAACATGCAGAAACGGTTCCTCATCAACCTCTAAGGCAAAATTCCAAAAATTCAATTAATCTATCTATTGTTCTACCAAGACAGACTACCATTTTTTTTTATAAAATTAATTCCAAGTTTACTTGTTGTGCTTTCTAACTAAGATCCGAGGGTTCATTATGGCGGAACCTAGAGAAAATAAATTACATAAGAAACCACTTCCTATACATGCTTCTCGGCCTGAACAGAAGACAGAGATAGAGGTTCAAAAATTTTGTGCTTACCTTTTACTAGCGCACTAAGGAGACCACATGGACAACACTTCAGCCCTTAATGATTCACGAAATAGCCAGCCCCACTCTTCAAACAGTGGTCATGCAGATATGATAGGGAGAGGAAAATTAACTTGAGTTAGTTTATGAGCAAATATCTCCTTTAAAGAAGGTGACAGGGGTCGCCACACATAAGTAACAACAAGACAAAATAATGTGTTACCTCTTGGAACAAATGGTGCACCGTCGAATGAAGAAGGCAGGGACAACGTGTGATTAAATTTTTGGTATCACTTTAAAGAGGTCCACGGTTTTCAGTTAGGATACAAGGAAAAATGTGAAATAAATTCTTGAGTTCCCTCTGTACATATGCTTCGGTTTTGAAGTGTGAGAAGGAATGAAAATAGTAGATAGTGATGACAACTAATTTCTGTTCAAGTAGGAGGAAAGTTGTGTTTTTGTGGTATAGAAAGAGGGTGGTACAGTTAAGTTTCCTGAAGCTCAAATTAAAGGTTTAATCTAGCTCCTTTCCTACAAAATCAGCGCATGAGAGATGGGAGGGGGTGAAGTCTTACTTTAGCTGAGCTCCGGAAATAAACCACGAAGAATTCGGAACCGTCGTGCTTCTTGGAAGCCGCAGTCGAGGCACCGGGAGCGGAACCTGGTGGATTCAGAGTTTCCGTTTTGATCAAGAAACTCTCCGTCATTCTTGAATATTGAGAAACAAAAGCTTCGATTTCTGATTGCAAAGTGGAAACGCGGCGAAAGTGGGAAAAAAGAAGACAACGGTGGTGGTGTATGTGTATGTGTATGTGTATGTAGTACTGATGCACAAGGTTTTCGGCTTCCGCGAAATAGGAGTATTAGTTATAAAGTGTAAGTGAAAATTTAAAACCATATAAGTATTAAATGTTAAATTATTTAATCATAATAAATTTAAATAACAAGTTTAAAAACTCGGCCTTAGAAACTCGGTCGGTGGTTCACGCGCCGCTTGAAAATTCGGGTTGCAAATTAGACTACGCTTGATGATTTTGATATGGGCTTCTTTTTTTCTGTTTGTGTCCTTTCTACTCTTTTTCCCGGGTCATGCAGTTTTTTTTTTTTTTTTATTATTATGGCAATTTTTGTGGTCTATTCTTTAAAGTGATTGATTTCACATTTATGTGAAGGATATCAACTTTTTTCCCCCTCCACATTCAACTATTTGTATTCTTAATCCTCCGATTTTGTTTTGGTCTTGAATACAAATTTTGTTTTAAATGCAATCACAAAATCCCTTATATTGATCCCCCCTCTTCCCGAAATTTATTTCCTTATTCTGCTTGAGAGCTTTGGCATCTTTATTCTTTGGGCTTATAATTAAATTAATAATAAATATTAAATTAAAAAATAGTTGAAAATATATTTTGAAATTAATTTATAAATTATCTTACCTTTTTTATCTAAAAAATATATTAAAAAAATTAAAAATTATAATTTAAGATAAATTACATATGTATTATCAAAATAAGATATTCACTTTCTTTAGATAATTTTATAATGATATGGGGTAAAAAATAGATAAAATAGAATCATATTTGAATTGTGATTTTCATGATAAAAATAAGTCAATTTTTTGAAAATTTATTTTTATTTATTTGCTTTAAATGCATTAGATGGGGATATAAAATAAAGAAGAGGGAAAATAAGATTTTTTATATTTATAAAATTATAAGGATATAATTGATATTATTATTAATTAAAATTAATTTAAATTTAAATGAGTAATTTATATATTTCGGTACATAATAATTTTAATTTATAATATGATAATAATATAAGATAAAAGTTAAGAAAAATAAAAAAAAATGTATATATAAAATCACAAGAGATCTAAGTGATATATTTTTATAACCATAATAAGTGTAAGTGAAAATTTAAAACATATAAGTATTAAATGATAAATTATTTAATCATAATAAATTTAAATAACAAGTTTAAAAATAAAGTAAATCAAATAATAAATCAGAAAATCACAATAATTTTTTTTCTATTTTTATTTAAAATCACAATAAATTATTTAAAATCACAATAAAATCACAATAAATAATAAATTATGGGCCCAGTTCGTGTTGCGTTGGTGGTAGTGTGTGCAGGGTTTAATAGTAGCCATAGCCACCCTTTATAACTAACTAGTGTATTACCCGTGCGTTGCACGGAGAAAAAAAAACCGATTTGTTCTCTTGCATCTTACTGTCAAGATCTGCCATTCTATAATTGAAATTAAATTTGAACCTTGGAATTTCCGCTATACTAAGCTGTCAAAATTTTCTTTCCTGTGATTGAAATTAAATTCCAATTTATGGCCCGTTTCTGTACTTGTTGTGTAATCTGATTTTAGCATTTTCAAGTGCTTCAAGGTCTCATAGTATTGGATTAGTTTTTGAAACTGTAAGCTTACTGCTATGTTGATCTATTACTGATTATGAAACTTAATAAGGAGGAATTAATTGAATTCTACTTTACAAAATTCTGCACAAGAAAGTTACAAAGGAAAAATTGCAGGGAAGTGTGATTAGAAATGGATACCTCATTGCGTGAGGACTTGTGGTTTATAGGACTCACTGGTTTCATTTAGGCATGAATTGCTAACTTGAATGTGCTTCCTTGTCTTGTCAGGAGTTGATGCGTAAAACACTTATTGTATGTCAAATTTTATAGTTGGTATTTTATGCTCACTTTAGTGACAAGGTCTGTCTTGTAAAACTATTATATACTTAAAATCTTAATTGTTGGGAATAAAACAGTTCTATGCATGAGTGTGTTGTTACAGGAGTAATTAGTACGAGAATATGATAGATAAGCTGTGTATAGCAAGTAGGTGAGGAAGTTTAGGGACAAACTTCGAAACAAGGTGAGGAGAATGTAACATCCCGCTAATTTAGGGAATTATATAAATTTTAGTTAGGAACATAGAAGCTTGCTTAGAACTCGGTGTACATTTATATATATATATTTATTTAGGGTGGACTTATTTTAATTCATGAAATTTATGTTA
Organism: Gastrolobium bilobum; assembly: GCF_033153095.1. Classification (NCBI taxonomy): domain Eukaryota; kingdom Viridiplantae; phylum Streptophyta; class Magnoliopsida; order Fabales; family Fabaceae; genus Gastrolobium; species Gastrolobium bilobum. Next base: position 12,035 of record NW_026896918.1, read on the forward strand.
ATTATAATTTTGAGTGAGTGAGTAATTTAGGAAGTTGAAACACTAGTTAAGAGGATAGGATAAGCTTAATTATATATATATATATATATATATATATATATATATATATAAGTTTTAATTTATACTTGAAGGACTAGAGAATCACCAAGTACATGAACTTTGGGTCATTAAGAATGGAAATTGGACTTCACTTAACCTTTATGGTTCGACCCAAAGGCCTTAAGAGAAGGATTTAGGTAGCCCAAAACTTATAACCCATCCACTTTATTATCCTAAGGAAATCTGAATGTATGCTCCCTATTGGTCCACTCCTTATGCATGTATTCCCATTGGTTGAAAACCACCCCCTTGTCCTAACCATTTCACGCAAGAGCGCTCATGAGAGAGACATAGGCTGAGGTATTGGCAATTAATTCAGAATGTTAATTAATCTTTGATTCTCTCTTCTCTCTTGGCACTTCACTGTAACAAAATCAAACCAGAAACCTTAAACTCGTAGAAACAGAATCCAAAACGTGTCTCGAACATCAAGCTGAGTTTATTCCCCTGTTCACCGTTGGTTGAACTCCCCACTGCCCAGCTTGCATGTCCGTCTCATCCCCATTCATCAACTCCACCAAGGCCGTGAGCCTCTTGAGAAGAAGATTATCACTTAAGTCCCATGGTCATCCCTTCCCATTCAGCCGAGCGCTCATCAACAAGGAGGTGAGGAGTTCTTCGTTGTTCCTGTCCTTTCTTCCTCAGTAGGTTCTGACCGAGTTTTCCTAGGATACCCATTGACCTGGTTCGATTTGGTGTTGCTTCCATTGCATGCAGATTGGGACCAAACCCAGCATCGTTCTTCTGTTTTTTTGTGCGCTGTCTAAATCAATTCAAGAAGGTAGGATGCTTTCTTTACCCCTCTGTCTCAGTTTGCTATTTTTGATTTCTAAAGGAGTCTTCCCATTGCTTATAGCTGAAGATGTCGATCTTGGAGAGAAGGAGTATAAGAAATTAAGCACAAAATGTAATAATTGCCCCCTTGACTGAACGGAGTACATAGATGTATCTTTTAGGAAGTAAGTAAGGATCAAACCTCTAGCCTTTGCACTCACTGTTCGGCTGTTGCATGTGTGTTATGCAATGTCAAGTTTTTCTGTTATTTTTCCTGGTTACTGTTCGCGTGAACAGCCACGAAAATAGTATGGGTAAATTGAAATTGGTTCCTTTGGGAGCTTGAAATAGAGCTCCCCAACAGCCTTGAATCGTTCTTGAAGTGAACCAAAAATATTTGATCTTGCATGTGTTGGAGAACCGAATACCGCATGCTAAATTGTTAATCCTTCATGCCTAAATGATGTGACTAAAAGTTTGGTATAGGAAAAATAGTGAGCACCAATTTGAGGGCTTAAAACCGTAATGCTTAACCTTGTGAGCTTGGAAATAGTTTTTTATATTGATTGGGCTGCCCCTTTGATTAATATAACACCTCACATTTCTAAATTAAATATTTAAAATATTAAGTGAGTATTTAAGTGAAGGATTAGTGAAAATCCTAAAGATTAGGCCAAAATACAAAGAAAGGGCAAAACGGTAATTAGCCAACACGCAACCCTAGGAAGATAAAAATTGAGTAGAAGGTCTCAGATGATAAAAATAACCCTGGAAATGGATTCAGAACGAAAAATCGAGTGGTTAGGCAAATTCGGGAAAAATTGATGAATAGTGATTTTACCGGTGTAAAATACTGCGGTATAATTGTACCGATAAGCGTGAAATTTTTATCAGTATTTTTAGGAAACAAAAATATGACATGGACGAGAAAAATACGTAGGTCATGAATTTCTGGTTGAAATTAGGTGATTGATTAAAGTTAAATCGCGTGTGGGACCCACCTAAAGAAAAAAGTCACTTAAGTGAGTCATGTTCACTTTTTTCCTCACGCTCTCTCTCTTCCCTTCCCCTCTCATCCACGTGAAACAGCCCCCTCCCCAATTGAAACCCCACCAAGCTTTCTTCCTTTTCTAAATCATCCATTTCTCCACCAAAACCCTTGAAATTTATGTTGAAATTTATTGGAAAACCCATTCTAAAGCCATTGGTGATACTCCCAAGCCTTGAAATCGCCTCTTTGTGGAGCATTAGGCAAAAATCAGATCCGAAAATTTGAAGAAAATTGGATGTTCATGGAGCTTTTTGATCTTCCATTGCTTGGAGGAGTCTTGGGGTAGCTTCTAGCCTTTGTTGTGAGTATGTTTCCATCCCATTTACATGGTTTAATTGTGATTGAATTTTTGGAAACCTAAAGCTTGATTTGATGATGGGTTGTGTTAGGGGGCTCAATTGGAAAATGTGTATTAGCTGATAATGTCTTAGAATGACGTATTAAAGCTAGAAATGCAATGAAAATTTTAGGTGAAAAATGTTGATTTTAACTTAGGAAAATTTTGAGTGCTTATGATGTGGAAATTTGGAAATGTGTTGAGATGTTAGTAATGAGTTGTTGAATGATTGTATGATAAAAATATGAGATTGTAGGTGAAGTGGAATGGTTGAAAATGGAAAGAAATCCTTTGGGATTCCCTAGGGCATAATTCGGCCATTGTGGGAAAAATGAGTAATTGTGTTGGAAAAATAATTTGAATGGTGTAATGTGTAACTGAATGGTCTTTAGATGGGTTGTGTGATGGATTGATAGTGGAAGAATCAATGGAAATTAATAACTTGTGTTTAGGGACATAATGAACCTAGAGTAAGCTATTTGGTAAAACGATGCTTAAAAGACGTAAAACGACGAAACGACACTTGAATTAGCCTTATGGCAACCTAAGGATGAGTAATAAAATGAGAAAGAAAATTTAGAAAAATAAATCTCAAATTAACACTACTATGGCCGAACCATCAAGGAGGATGGGGAGGATTTCGTGTTTTTCGCGTTTTGACGTAAATTGACGTATACTGATGGTTGTACGTGGTTGTATAGGTTTCCGTACGTCGACTTAAATCCTGAACAGTGAATCAGTGGATTTCCCTTGGTCCTGGACCAAGTGGATTGAGGTAAGTGATTGAATCAATGCATGTATAATTGTGAATTAGCATGTATTGTTTGAGTTTTGAGTGATTGGGAATGTCCTCTGTGTAGGCATTCTGTTGTGTACCAAGTTGTGAAATAAGCTGCTGCGGAGCTAAGGGAAAGAACAAATTAAGGTAACCTCTTGGTACTGGGGCTTGTTCCCCTTTTCTGTTCCACCATACCCGTTGAGGGTGATGGTAGGAAGTGTATATGAGTAGTGTAGAACAGCATGAGCATGCATGTAGCATTTATGAGGGTACTTATGTACCGAGTCTCTGGCCAGTAGACAGTTTTAGCATTCGTGCAGTTTCGGACTTCCACTGGATAGGTCTCCGAGAGGGAGTTCCAGTTGACCTAGGGTCGTGGTGTGTGATCCGGATAGGAGCACACTAGGAATGTCTCGGGTGTTATGGTTGGTTTGGGCATCATGGTTGTGGTTCTTGGAACACACCTTGGATGATACCCGTAGGCTTATATATGCCCAGGGCGTGCGTGGTATTGGTAGCTACATCCCGCATCGTCGTATTTTGTATCCCGATATTCCCCAGTTTCTCTAAATCCCTTGCTTTATCCCGTTTTGAAAGTGGTTGTTTTATACTATTGATATGCATCGAAGTGAACCATTGGGCGGAGTTTTCTCCAGAACCTCTGGGTTACTGAGATATATTCGTATATCTCACCCCGTCTCGGGGCATTTATTTCAGGAGGTAGCAGTGGAGCTGGAGCCGCGGGCAAGAGGCCCGCAGAGTGAGCAGTGGAGTGCTTAACATTTTGCATTTTGTTGGCCGTGTGGCCTAGGCTAGACTTAGGGCATGAACATCTCATATGTATGTAGGATGAGCTTCATTAGCATATTTGTTCATGCCATTTTGCCTAAGTCTAGTAGTCATGTCATGTAGTTTATTTTACCATTTGTATTTAAGTTGTAATATTGGAAGATTGTAATTAAGTTTAATTTGTAAGTTGTAAGTTGTAAAGCAAATATTGTAATTGTACCTTGATGCATGACAAGTTATGATGGAAGGGCCTTAGGCCTATTTTAGATGATGATTACAAGTATGATGAAAAAATGCATGAAAGTGATGTTAGTGATTGCAACTATTTAAGAATGATTAAAGTGAACTATGTGTCTAATAACTATAAACTGGATTGGGTTGTAAGTGCCCCAAGGCATTGTTGGTCCTTGTGTGTGCCACCCATTGGATTATTACTGGATTATTATTGGATTATTAGGTACAATTGAAGTACTTTTGAGTTGTACAAATTTGGGGATTTAAGGAAAAACAAAGAAAACTCTGGCGAATTTTCTGTAGAATTGGAAGATTTTAGGTGAACTTCGGGAGAGCATATCTCCCTCCAAAGAGGTCCAATAGGGACGTGCCATACGCCATTTTGAAGGTTGAGATGTCCTCTACCTTGTGTCAAAATTTGGGAAAAATCTGGGTTGGTCTTCGACCTGAAACAAATGGAGGAACACAGACTGCTCATGTGCCTACTGCACATGTGGCAGTTCTGGACCAGTTTTGGGAAATTAATTCCCGCTTTGTTTCTCAGTCAAATTAAGCGTATGATATATCAAATCGAAGATTGAGGTGTCTAGTTTATGGTGTAAAAATTTGAGGGAAATTTTATTAGTGGATTCAGTGCAGTAATTCAGAGAGTGAGAGAGGTTTTGAGCTGTTTTGGGGTGGGTTGGCTGTTTCGCTTATTCAACTTCAAACGGCGATAACCGGAGCAAATGAGCTCCGAATTGAGCGTGTGATAGCTTGTTGAAAAGGGAATTAAGTAAGACAAAAATATAATCTGAGAAGAAGGTCTGGTTATGAGCGGTGTGTTCGCAGAAAATTAATTAGTGAACCATGTTTAAATAGGTAAAAACGTATAGTTTAGTAATTGGCTAAGTGGGTTTATGGGAACCCCTTAGTAACGTATAATAAGTAAAGTGTAATGTAAAAATAGTTAAAATAAATATTCCGCAAGAGTTAACAGTTGTAGTCACAGTTTTTAATTATTACGCTTTTTATTGTTTTAAATGCTCGCGTAATAATCGGAAAAAGTTTATTCGCATTTTTATAAATGAATTGCTGTGATTGTAACTGCGCTTAATATCATAATTAATGTTAACAATACCGGTACGTAACGGGCTGTTACATTTTATGGTATCAGAGCAGTTTTGTTAGGGAACTCTGATAGTGTATAGTTGTGTTATGTGTTGCATCGTTGTATGTAGATTCTTATCGATTACTGCATATGTGATTCCTTAGTGTGGGTCTGATCAACCCATTCCTTTGTGTTACATGCGTGGTCATCGTAAGAAGCCTGCGTGGCAACCTTGGAGCACCGGATGTGAGTCTTTAGCCTGATGTTGTGGATGCAGTGTTGACTGCTCCATGGACAAGAGATGGCAGTAAGAAAAATATGAATATTAGAGGACTTAAGGAAAACAGACTTAAATGTTTTGTCCGACCTTTTGGTGAAAACTACAAAGTTGTATCATAAGTAAAAATTGTAAACAAACCTATGATATGTACAGTATTAGCACAGGCGAAGTGGTAGTATTGTGGATAATAAATATATATTGGAGAGGAGTTTATAGTATGAAGATGGTATTGGGAAAATTCCTACGTATTAGTGTAGTGTAGTACAATAATTAAGTACAGGTGGACTTGGTGAATAGACTTCATCAAGGTGAGAGATTTAGAACCTGTTGGATTATTGAAAATGGGGAACAGGTATGCTTAGGTATGAGTTTGAATATTCTATGTCTGATTAGAAGTTATAAGTCCCTGGTGGATGATGTACACTTAAACAAATTGAGATGGTTCATGCAGAGAAGTAAATAGAATATTTGATGATTAATCCTATGGGATTTGACCACTTGAAATTATTATGCTAGTGAAGTGTTAATTGGGGATATATTGAAATATGGGGTTTAAATCCATAAGGAGGTAGTGTTGATTAAACATAGGCGAGATGAATTAATTATGTATTATATGTATAACGAAGAAGTTGAGAGAATCGCCATGGATGGCATTGAACAAGGTTCATTGAGAGTATGATTGTCCGTAACGGAATAATGGTCTAGCTTGACAGATATGCCATGAAGGAAACAAATGTGATTATATGTGTGCGTTAAAGTGTGAAATTCTCCTTGGAAATGGCTACTTTGTAGAGGTTCAGGTGTTATGAAGTATAAGAGGATTGATCCATGATTGAGGTCTCTTGGAAATCTCAAAGAATGAATATCATAATTTAAAATGGCCTAATTACTAGTGGATGTTGTAATGCATTGTGAATAATACCTAATGGCCTGATGGCCAGTATACCTACTCTGATGAATAACGGATGATAATCCAGTGATGGCCTAAGTGCCAGTATACCTATATAGGTATGTACACATTGTGATGGCCTGAGCGCCTAATTATTCGTGTTGAGGTAAATTATTAAATTTTTGGTAAAAGGACAATGAGGTCGAATGAAATCCCCGATGATGGGAAGTATCTGAAGAGATGATTAGTGAAAGAGCTAATGTACAATTCAATGTGAGATTGTATGATTAGTGAAAGAGCTAATGTACAATTTAATGTGAGATTGTACGATTAGTGTATGAGCTAATGTGCAATAGCACTTAGAATAACATGATTAGTGTAAGAGCTAATGTGCTATTGAGTTTGAAAATGGCATTATTAGTGAAAGAGCTAATGTGCTATTGAGTTGAATTTGCATGATTAGTGTAAGAGCTAATGTGCTATTGAGTTTGAAAATGGCATTATTAGTGAAAGAGCTAATGTGCTATTGAGTTGAATTTGCATGATTAGTGTAAGAGCTAATGTGCTATTGAGTTTGAAAATGGCATTATTAGTGAAAGAGCTAATGTGCTATTGAGTTGAGTTTGCATGATTAGTGTAAGAGCTAATGTGCTATTGAGTTTGAAATTGCATTGTTAGTGGAAGAGCTAATGAATAGAAATTAAAATTTGCATGATTAGTGAAAGAGCTAATGTGCAATAGAAATTGAAATTTGCATGGTTAGTGGAAAGGAACATACCCAGGAAGTCATAATGAATTATGCATATGTGAAATATGTTTAGTATACCACTATTCCTATAATGAGGGTAGCCTCATGTGTTTATACAAAACACATCTTGCCGTTAGATACAGATATATTATGATGGATATCTCTGTGTGGCTTATGTGCCCGGAGGGTATGGTTATCTCTGTGTGGATTACGTTCCCGGAGACAATTATTATCTTATATGAGTAATGGGAGACGAGGAAGTGTTCCGCATTGATGTGACTGTTAGTATAGTTGAGTTGAATTATATAAATGCACAAATAAGAAACGTTGGGAATGCTAATAGAACAGGGTCAGCTGGTGGTAGGTTATCATTACTGCATGGATCATATGGGTGGATTCTCTGATCGGTGGGTCATTACATCTGGGGCCCTGAGGACAGCAAGAGCTCGAGCGGTTAAACCTGAGAATGTTTTTACCCACTGTATTGGGAGAGTTTTGCCATATGATTAACGCAAAATGTGAGGTCAGATATTTGTAAATGAACAATAATATGTCAGATTTGGATATAAGAGGTGAGGTATAGTGTGTAAGAATTTAGAAGTGTGATAGTGAAGCACTATTGTGGGTGTAAAGTAAGTTCGATGAAATAATATCGGCTCCAAGTGAGGTAGTAAGTTTGTTGGAATTCTCGCCTTATGATAAAAGAGATAATAGTGTGATTTAATGTTGACAGATGGAGTAAGTGTCCTTCTAAGAAGGCTGGTGATGATCAAGAGTTCAGGTTAAAACGGTGAATTATTAGCCCTTATAAAAGGTAAATTGTGATGGAATCAAGCACGAATGTGTAATAATAGTTGGAAACTGGAATTGTAATTGGTTACCTAAAAGTTGATAGCCTGACTTTACTGGTTGAGTAGATTGAGGAGTGTTATATATAACATATGCCACTTATAGTGGAAAGTGGGTGGAAAATGCACAATGCTAACGTTGTTTTGGTTAGGTACTAATGATGTTTGGTCGAGTGCTTCTGGTAGCTTTGAATATTCTGAGAGACTGATATACCAACCGATGGTAAATTGTAGAAGTAGTGGCAATGATGGATATAGTTTTATGTGACTTGACAATTAAGTTTCAAAGATTCCTACAGGATGTGACTTATATGTGAGAGATATGGCATTTTTAGTGGTCCATCAGTTACTAGTGAAATGGGTTTGGAAAATGATTCGTCCCGAGGTGTTTGGTGGAAGTTAGTAAAACTGTAAGGTGATAGTGTTTTGAGTTTGACATCCAGGATTAAATGACGATGATTACGAAAAAGTAGTATAAATAAGTGGAACATATGGTTAAGTTGCAACATCGGAGTGGAATGAAAGTTGAAAATAGTTAGTGAGAGAAAATATTAAGCATGAGGCCTTGATGTGGAGGTCATTGATGAGTGTGTGGTGTTTAGACTGTTAGAGGTCTAAGTATGGAGTTGAGCTGACTGAGTTGATAAAGTTGAGATGGTTAAGTTAATAAAGAGAGCAACAGTGAGCGTAAATTATGAATACGAGTTTGTAGATGGAAAAATTCAGGAGTGTGTTTGTGGTTAAAGAACCTTAAATGGTTAATCGAAAACATAAACTATGGTGAGGATTGTTAGTTTCGTATCACAAAGAGAAAGATATAGTTGTGAGTACCTAAGAAGAGGTGAAGACACGTGACAAGGAAAAATAAAGTATATAAGTATAGAATTTAATGTGAGTCGTAATTGTAGGACACGACAAAGTGCCTTTGAAACTAGAAAGTATGTGCTTGGGTGAAAGCCAAGAAAACAACGAGATGATAAGAGTAGTAACAGTAATGGAAAGGACTGGTATATTTGGGGGTGGTTGAAACAGTGAGGACAGCGAAAAGAGATAAGTACTAAAGAACATGTGAGTTGGAAATACTCCAGGAATAACTAGTGAATGTGCATGAGAACGGTTAGAGCCTAGTATGAAAACGATTAGATGCTTTTGAGAACGACCATGGGTCAGAAAGATAGATAGAGATGAGAATGAGGTGAATTGATATCAATAAATCTGTAATATGGTTATGTTATTACCAAAAAAAAATCGGCGAAAGTGAAACGGTAAACCAGAGAAAGTTTAAAGTATTGTGAATTAAAAGGTCACAGAACCATAAGATACGAGTAATTGTGAAGGATCAAAGGATAATGAGTATCATAAAAAGGAGATCATGCTTGTGATAAAAGTAATGTGGTAAAGATACACACTTGAGGATGCTACTTGGGAGCGGGAGGATGAGATTCTCCGGCTGTGTCCGAGTTAGCGCATGAGTATGAGTTAATTTTGCGGACAAAATTCTAAAAGGTGGGGTGAATATAACACCTCACATTTCTAAATTAAATATTTAAAATATTAAGTGAGTATTTAAGTGAAGGATTAGTGAAAATCCTAAAGATTAGGCCAAAATACAAAGAAAGGGCAAAACGGTAATTAGCTAAAATGCAACCCTAGGAAGATAAAAATTGAGTAGAAGGTCTCAGATGATAAAAATAACCCTGGAAATGGATTCAGAACGAAAAATCGAGTGGTTAGGCAAATTCGGGAAAAATTGATGAATAGTGATTTTACCGGTGTAAAATACTGCGGTATAATTGTACCGATAAGCGTGAAATTTTTATCAGTATTTTTAGGAAACAAAAATATGACATGGACGAGAAAAATACGTAGGTCATGAATTTCTGGTTGAAATTAGGTGATTGATTAAAGTTAAATCGCGTGTGGGACCCACCTAAAGAAAAAAGTCACTTAAGTGAGTCATGTTCACTTTTTCCCTCACGCTCTCTCTCTTCCCTTCCCCTCTCATCCACGTGAAACAGCCCCCTCCCCAATTGAAACCCCACCAAGCTTTCTTCCTTTTCTAAATCATCCATTTCTCCACCAAAACCCTTGAAATTTATGTTGAAATTTATTGGAAAACCCATTCTAAAGCCATTGGTGATACTCCCAAGCCTTGAAATCGCCTCTTTGTGGAGCATTAGGCAAAAATCAGATCCGAAAATTTGAAGAAAATTGGATGTTCATGGAGCTTTTTGATCTTCTATTGCTTGGAGGAGTCTTGGGGTAGCTTCTAGCCTTTGTTGTGAGTATGTTTCCATCCCATTTACATGGTTTAATTGTGATTGAATTTTTGGAAACCTAAAGCTTGATTTGATGATGGGTTGTGTTAGGGGGCTCAATTGGAAAATGTGTATTAGCTGATAATGTCTTAGAATGACGTATTAAAGCTAGAAATGCAATGAAAATTTTAGGTGAAAAATGTTGATTTTAACTTAGGAAAATTTTGAGTGCTTATGATGTGGAAATTTGGAAATGTGTTGAGATGTTAGTAATGAGTTGTTGAATGATTGTATGATAAAAATATGAGATTGTAGGTGAAGTGGAATGGTTGAAAATGGAAAGAAATCCTTTGGGATTCCCTAGGGCATAATTCGGCCATTGTGGGAAAAATGAGTAATTGTGTTGGAAAAATAATTTGAATGGTGTAATGTGTAACTGAATGGTCTTTAGATGGGTTGTGTGATGGATTGATAGTGGAAGAATCAATGGAAATTAATAACTTGTGTTTAGGGACATAATGAACCTAGAGTAAGCTATTTGGTAAAACGATGCTTAAAAGACGTAAAACGACGAAACGACACTTGAATTAGCCTTATGGCAACCTAAGGATGAGTAATAAAATGAGAAAGAAAATTTAGAAAAATAAATCTCAAATTAACACTACTATGGCCGAACCATCAAGGAGGATGGGGAGGATTTCGTGTTTTTCGCGTTTTGACGTAAATTGACGTATACTGATGGTTGTACGTGGTTGTATAGGTTGCCGTACGTCGACTTAAATCCTGAACAGTGAATCAGTGGATTTCCCTTGGTCCTGGACCAAGTGGATTGAGGTAAGTGATTGAATCAATGCATGTATAATTGTGAATTAGCATGTATTGTTTGAGTTTTGAGTGATTGGGAATGTCCTCTGTGTAGGCATTCTGTTGTGTACCAAGTTGTGAAATAAGCTGCTGCGGAGCTAAGGGAAAGAACAAATTAAGGTAACCTCTTGGTACTGGGGCTTGTTCCCCTTTTATGTTCCACCATACCCGTTGAGGGTGATGGTAGGAAGTGTATATGAGTAGTGTAGAACAGCATGAGCATGCATGTAGCATTATGAGGGTACTTATGTACCGAGTCTCTGGCCAGTAGACAGTTTTAGCATTCGGGCAGTTTCAGACTTCCACTGGATAGGTCTCCGAGAGGGAGTTCCAGTTGACCTAGGGTCGTGGTGTGTGATCCGGATAGGAGCACACTAGGAATGTCTCGGGTGTTATGGTTGGTTTGGGCATCATGGTTGTGGTTCTTGGAACACACCTTGGATGATACCCGTAGGCTTATATATGCCCAGGGCGTGCGTGGTATTGGTAGCTACCATCCCGCATCGTCGTATTTTGTATCCCGATATTCCCCAGTTTCTCTAAATCCCTTGCTTTATCTCGTTTTGAAAGTGGTTGTTTTATACTATTGATATGCATCGAAGTGAACCATTGGGCGGAGTTTTCTCCAGAACCTCTGGGTTACTGAGATATATTCGTATATCTCACCCCGTCTCGGGGCATTTATTTCAGGAGGTAGCAGTGGAGCTGGAGCTATAAGCCAATTTGAAGGTTGAGATGTCCTCTACCTTGTGTCAAAATTTGGGAAAAATCTGGGTTTGTCTTCGACCTGAAAGGAATGGAGGAACGCAGACTGCTCATGTGCCTACTGCACATGTGGCAGTTCTGGAACAGTTTTGGGAAATTAATTCCCACTTCGTTTCTCAGTCAAATTAAGCGTATGATATATCAAATCAAAGATTAAGGTGTCTAGTTTATGGTGTAAAATTTTGAGGGCAATTTTATTAGTGGATTCAGTTGCATTAATTCAGAGAGTGAGAGAGGTTTTGAGCTGTTTTGGGGTGGGTTGGCTGTTTCGCTTATTCAATTTCAAACGGCGATAACCGGAGCAAATGAGCTCCGAATTGAGCGTGTGATAGCTTGTTGAAAAGGGAATTAAGTAAGACAAAGATATAATCTGAGAAGAAGGTCTGGTTATGAGCGGTGTGTTCGCAGAAAATTAATTAGTGAACCATGTTTAAATAGGTAAAAACGTATAGTTTAGTAATTGGCTAAGTGGGTTTATGGGAATCCCTTAGTAACTTATAATAAGTAAAGTGTAATGTAAAAATAGTTAAAATAAATATTCCGCAAGAGTTAACAGTTGTAGTCACAGTTTTTAATTATTACGCTTTTTATTGTTTTAAATGCTCGCGTAATAATCGGAAAAAGTTTATTCGCATTTTTATAAATGAATTGCTGAGGTTGTAACTGCGCTTAATATCATGATTATTATTAACAATACCGGTACGTAACGGGTTGTTACAATTAACCAAATTAATTAGGTTTTACATGTATTAAATTTATGTATACAACACGCTTATGTGACACTTCTAGCGCACCATAGAAGTAGAAATGTAGGAAATGTAGATAAAAAATCTTGAGCCCTTTAAGGTGGAAAACCGTATGGGTAGGCTTGGGAAGCTTTGGAAAATTTTGCTATTAATAAGTTAGTAAAGAAAGAACTGGAAGTCAGAAAAATTATTAAAAATTGTTGGTGTTGTGAACTTAGAGAACAACATACTAGAAAGCCTAAATCGCTCCATTAGTCTTGTGGAAAAGGTTGTGACAATTTGGTGCGTCTTGTGAAGTATGGAAAACCGTATAGTGAGCTTGTAAGGATAGCTCTTATTAATTGTTGGTCTGTTTGGTTAAAATAAATCAATGTGCCTAACTTGCTTTAGTATACTTTATGATACAGCTTGATTATAGGTCCCTTAGCACACCGTAGACCTTGTAATGTTGAAAATACAAATAAAAGACCATGAGACTATTTTAATATTGAAACCGAATCGGTATATGTGGAGAGCTTCGAATTCTTTCACTGTTAATGAGTTGCTTAATGAGTATGAAGTCAGAATTTGATTTAGTACAAGAAGCATAGGAAACCGATTAAGTGCTAAGTCTAGGAGGCAGGGAATATTTGTTTGTGAATTATAGAATTGTACGAGTAAAATTCTGATTTAAATACGCTCTTGCTTAGGTACGCATGACCCTTGAGTGTGGACTGATGATTGTTGCTGTTTGATTATTACTTGAACACCCAAGGTAAGTGTTTGGTGGTGAGACCTATTGTGACTATTAGCTAGCGTATAGAATTTTGAACTGTTGCTCACATTTGCCTTATGATTTTGTATTCGGTTAAATATTGTTGGTAAACTGCCTTTGGATTTGACATGATGGAAATTCTGTTGGTATAATATCAAATCTTGAAATTATGTTTTTCACAAACAATAATAAATAATAATTGAAGAAAGATTATGCTTAGTTCCTTACCTTCATTATTTGCAAAATCTTGATTACTTAAAGTTAATGCTTCAACTTCTTCAATTTGCTTCAAATTTAAAAAAGCGAAAATTTTATTTTCACGTGGTTTTATAATTTATCACCTTATCCCCTGGTGTTATAAACTCGTCGTGTAGATCCATTGTGCTTAAATAATTTATC